>NW_026930599.1:315000-320000 GCF_032062105.1 Saccostrea cuccullata
ACGATAGACAATCCCTTGTTTACACATGGCATCATATCTGGTGTGTGAAATGCGTTTCCGTATAATTTGATTTATTTACAAATTGTTCATGTTTGTCGTGTTGATGTGGAATTATTATAAATTCCCGAATTCTGATACTTTACAATTCTGTTGTGTTGGGAATGAACATTAGGAAGATGCATATACTTTCAACATAAGGAAAAATATAAAGCAAATCGAACGCCTTTTTGTGTGCGGATCATGAAATGTGCTGAGCTCCACGGGTATTTGTTGTCCCGAGCGCATTAATCTTGATGCCCAAATTCTTACTTGGCTAGTGATACCTTTAGAAAACATGTTTATCTAGATGAAAATTAACTCGGCAACATGCTCCATCCCATTGTTTAAGTTTTATTAGGTGTTTACACCTCCTATACCCGATTTCGCGGATTCAACGATACCCTAATATCAAGTATTATACAATTTCACAGATTATACGATTTCACAGATAATACCCGATTTCGAGTATTTCTCTCCGACCTGTTTATGGTCCCAGGGTCAGGGGTTCTGGTGTTAGGGCGGGGCTCTATTGATTATATAGTGAAAATGCATTAATTCTTTAAAAATCTTCTTCTCTGCACCTGAGTATTAAAAAAATGAACTTAGTACAAAGTTATGATGAGTAAGAATTCCTCTTTTAAAATTGTGAATTTCATGGCCCCAGGGTCAGGGGTTCTGGTGTTAGGGCGGGGCTCCATTGATTATATAGTGAAGATACATTAATTCTTTAAAAATCTTCTTCTCTGCTTTTGGGTATTAAATAAACTACCCAAGTACATAGTTATGATGAGCAAGAGTGCCTTTTCTAAAACTGTGAATTTTATGACCTCAGGTCAGGGGTTCTGGTGTTAGGGGGGGCTCTATTGATTATATATTATAGTGAAAATGCATAAGTGCTTTGAAAATCTTCTTCTTTGCTTCTGGGTATCAATTAAAATAACTAAGTATATAGTTATGATGAATAAGAGTGCCTCTTTTAAAATTGTGAATTTCATGGCCCCAAAGTCAGGACTTTTGGTGTTAGGGTGGGGCTGTATAATGATATAGTGATTGATTGATTGATTATATACTGTTTAACGTCCCTCTCCAGAATATTTCACTGATATGGAGACGTCACCATTGCAGGTGAAGGGCTGCAAATTTAGGCCTATGCTCGGCACTTATGGCCTTTGAGCAGGGAGGGATCTTTATCGTGCCACACCTGCTGTGACACGGGACCTCGGTTTATACGGTCTCATCCGAAGGAACCACCCCATTTAGTCGCCTTTTACGACAAGCAAGGGGGTACTGAGGACCTATTCTAACCCGGATCCCCACGGGGGTAATGATATAGTGAAAATACATTAATTTTTTGAAAATCTTCTTCTCTGCTCCTGGGTAATAAGCAGGTGAACTATCTATATATAAGTAGTTATGATGTGCAAGGGTTTTTCTTCCAGAATTGTGAATTTCCAGGCCCCTGGGTCATGGATACCATAGGAAGGGGGGGGGCTCTACTTATATACTGAAAATGAATTGTTTGAAATCTGCTCTTTGGTATTAATCAAACATTTTTCAAAAATTGTGCAATGTGTTGACCTAGGATCAGGGGTTCATGTATGGTAGGGGCACTTCTTATTATTGCAGCTGAATATTACTGATGAGTTGATCTGCATTTTTTTGTTCCCCTATCCAGCCCATGGATATTGAGGAGGCTTGGGGGTCAACAAATTAACAACAAATTAACCACCAGATATAATTTAAATGATATGATATCATTAGCTGTCAACTATCATTTGACAAAGAAAAATTTCATACATATTAGTTTTAAAATTTGATTATTTTTGTTTATCTTTATATGGAGCTCTTCTTCTAAAAAAGATCGAAATAGTCTAAAAATGGCCACGACCACCCAGCGCCTTTAAGTAACCAAGCTAAGCAATTGCAAAATTCATAGTTTTGATTATATATAAGCAATGGTGCCAGCCTCTTTTGAAATTGTGAATGCCATAGCATCTACCTTACAACATAATCCAAATTCTATCATTTGAAAGTTGTTGCATGATTCTTAGGTGACCTATAAGGCCCATGGGCCTCTTGTTTTTTAGCTCACCTGAGCTGAAAGCTCAAGTGAGCTTTTCTGATCACATTTTGTCTGTAGTCCGTCTGTCCGTCCGTCTGTCTGTCTGTCTGTAAACTTTTCACATTTTCGACTTCTTCTCAAGAACCACTGGGCCAATTTTAACGAAACTTGCCACAAAGCATCCTTTGGTGAAGGGGATTCAAATTTGTGCAAATGAAGGGCCAAGCCCTCTTCCAAGGGGAGATATTTATGAATAAATGAAAAATTAATGGTGTCTTTTAAAAATCTTCTTCTCCAAAACCACTGGACCAGGAAAGATGAAACTCATGTGGAAGCATCCTCAGGTAGTGTAGATTCTAAATTGTTCAAATCATGACCCCCGGAGGTAGGGCAGGGCAACAATGGCCAACCAAAGTTTTACATATAAATATATAGGAAAATTCTTTAAAAATCTTCTTTTCAAGAATAGCAAGGCCATAATTGATTATATTTATATGGAAGCATCCTCAGGTAGTATAGATTCAAGTTTGTTCAAATCATGACCCCCTAGGGTAGGGCGGGGCCACAATGGCCAACCAAAGTTTTACATAGAAATATATAGGAAAATTCTTTAAAAGTCTTCTTCTCAAGAATGACAAAGCCATAATTGATCATATTTATATGGAAGCATCCTCAGGTAGTGTAGATTCAAGTTTGTTCAAATCATGACCCCCTGGGGTAGGGCGGGGCCACAATGGCCAACCAAAGTTTTACATAGAAATATATAGGAAAATTCTTTAAAAGTCTTCTTCTCAAGAATGACAAAGCCATAATTGATCATATTTATATGGAAGCATCCTCAGGTAGTGTAGATTCAAGTTTGTTCAAATCATGACCTCCGGGGGTAGGGCGGGGCCACAATGGCTGACCAAAGTTTTACATAGAAATATATAGGAAAATTCTTAAAAAATCATCTTCTCAAGAATAGCAAAGCCATGATTGGTCATGGGACTACTTTTTGATTTAAACTTTTCAATAATAAACCAATTTCTACTTTTTCTTAGCCACAGTGCTCAGGTGAGCGATGTGGCCCATGGGCCTGTTGTTTTTTCTTCTTGCATTTGTTTGTTTGTTTGTTTGTAGTGTAGATATTAAATTATTAAAATCATGACCCCCGTGGGTAGGTTGGGGCCACAATAAGGAATCCAATTTTTACATAGAAATATATAGAACAAATCTTTAAAAATCTTGAAAAATCTTAAGAACCACTGGGCCAGGAAAGCTGAAACTTATGTGGAAGCATCCTTGGGTAGTGTTGATATTAAATTGTTAAAATCATGACCCCCGGGGGTAGGGCGGGGCCACAATGGGGAATCCAAGTTTTACATAGAAATATATAGAACAAATCTTTAAAAGTCTTCTTCTCAAGAACCATTGGGCCAGGAAAGCTGAAACTTACGTGGAAGCATCCTTGGGTAGTGCAGATTTTAAATTGTTAAAATCATGACCCCTGTGGGGGTAGGGCGGGGCCACAGTAGCGAATCCAAGTTTTACATTGATATATTTAGGAAAAATCTTTTAAAAATCTTCTTCTCAAGAACCACTGGGCCTGGAAATCTTGACCCCCAAGGAAGGGTGGGGCCACAATGGCAGATCAGAGTTTCACATGGGAATATATAGGAAAAATCTTTAAAAATCTTCTTCTCAAGAACCATTGAGACAGGAAAGATGAAACTCATGTTGAATCATCCTTAGGTAGTGTAGATTCAAATTTGTTCAAATCATGACCCCCTGGGGAAGGGTGGGGCCCAGGGCTCCCACTGGACCGAAAATGTTTTTCGCCACTTTTCGCGACACAAGCTTTAAGGAAAGCCATACTTACATCTGATTTCTAGACAATGCAATGCACTTTTTGTTATTCAATTTTTTTTATTATGTTTATCTGACACAGACATTGTTTTAAAATTGTAATGTTTAAAGCTTATGGTAGTATCCATTTTAAAAAAAAAAAAGGAAAAAAAATAATGTTGGAATTACACAATTTATTTAATATTGTATTGATGTCAGCCAACTTTTGACAGAAAATGTCCTCTAGATTATATTTTTTTTCGCCTGGGAAGGGGGGGGGGGTCTACAAACCCCTAGTAAAAATATGACATTTTTTAAAAATGGAAATTTTCATCATTTCATTAATTAATTGTGAAAAGAAGTAAATTAAAAAGTAATGAAAATTAGGTTTGAAACTTGGCTTTATTTTAACAACTTGGAGACTCCAGGGCTTAATATGCAAGCTCATGTTATTGTAAATAATTCAGTGTAATTTAATTACTAACTAAAGATAATTCTGCTTCCAAACCAATTTCTTTTTCACTCTTTGTAAGTTAATGGTATATTAATGTACATTTAATTTTCAGTAGATAAAATTTGAAGCCATTCTTTACAATTTTCATCATGTTTCCATACTTTCGGTTTTAAAAAAAACGATCTACATAGATCCAGATTTTGTTGATAAAAATCTTTTATTTACGAACTTCATCTCCCAATAACACTCCCCCCTTGTTTAATCCAAATTATATTATTTCAAGCAATTATGTAATCCTTTATTGCTCCATGCTAGTTACCTAGTCAGCTCTGTTCGTTCAAGCGAGACGTGATTTCCTACATGTAGGTTTCAGTTTTCACACCTCTGCTGCATTAAGTAAACAAAGGGACTTATCTGTGTACTTTGAATAAACAAAGGAGCTAACCAGGACTACACAAATTTTGTACATGGTACATCTAAAAAATTCATTTTCGCCACTTATGAATTTCTTTTCGCCGCTTTTGAAAAAAATTCGCAATTGGCGACAATGGCGAATCACAGCTCAAGCCCTGAGGGTGGGGCCACAATTAGGGAGCCAAGTTTTATGTTAAAATATAT